>NC_084590.1:7967326-8007326 GCF_033807715.1 Cololabis saira | reverse complement strand
TGTCACAAACTGTCCGACGTTGGCGTCCTCTGACACCACGGCGCTGTAGAGGTCGTGGCTGAAGATGGGAGCGTTGTCGTTGACGTCCGTCACGTTGATGTTCACCATGGTGATGGCGCTCAGGGGGGGCGTGCCGCCGTCTCGGGCCTCCACCGTCAGGAAGTAGTCCCTGCAGGTCTCGTAGTCCAGAGGCTGGGCCACCAGGATGGCTCCTGGGTCGGGGGGGGGGACACAGTGACACATGCTTGTCAAGAAAAGACTTTAAAAAGAAGAAAGAAAATGTGTGTTTTATCAGCAAAGTTTTTAGGTGTCAATATTGATGAGAAATTTTGTTTTAAGAATCATTGCAAATTTGTGTGCAAGGTCTCAAAATCCTTGGGTATCATAAAAAAGGTTAAACTATTTTTAAAAGTAAGCACTTTATTAACTTTATACAACAGATTAATTTATTCGCAAATCTTTTGTAAAAATTGTTACTAACTTTCCACGTTTAACACCATCCACACCTCTGTTTAGAAACATTACAAATACGATGTGAATTAGTATCAAACAGGAATCCTGATGTATAAAGTCATATGATCTCTGTTAATTTTACCCAGACATTTTCATAATTATTTTGAGTTTAATTCTTATTATCATTCATCCTCCACAAGAAGAAGGAATGATTTGCATATCCACTTCTGCAGAACCGCAGTTGCTAAATGTTCATTTATGTATCAAGGTGTTGTGCTGTGGAACAGTTTAAAACATCTAAGTGAAACATGCTCAACATTATCTGCATTCAAAAGAAAGCTGAAAAAAAGTTTATAGATTTTTAATATATCTGTGTTTCTCATTCACCATTATTTAAATATATTTCTAAGCTATGTAATTGTATTCTGAAGTATGGTATAACTCAGTTATCAGTTATACTGTATAGGCCTATTTATTGTGCTTATATGGTTTTGTGAATTATTGTTTTTCATTTTTTCTTGTTTTTAGGAGGTGGAGGCGCTTATAAGCCCTTTGGGGTTTTATGACCTCTCCTGCACATCTTTTCTTAACTTTTTTCCTGTGTAATGTTCCTTTTTACGAGTGCAAACAATAAAACTAACAAACCAAACAAACAAAAACAGAACCCTTTCAACGCAGTGTTTCAACACTTCATTAAAGGAGCTTGCAGAGTTCTTCAACACTGGAGGTCAGGAACCACCGTCCTGCATGTTGTACATGCTGCTCTGCTCCAATAAACCTGGACCAGATTAATGGGCTAGTGGCAGACTGGTAAAGAGCTTCATGACCAGCTGGTGGAGCAGGGACTGTGGTCCTGAAGGGCAGGGGTCCAGAGAGCAGGGTTAAAGTGGTGGTGTATCATAAAACATCTCTGTCTACTTTACACCACAGGACCACATGACTCACAGGACAACTAAACAGTCTGAAACCTGGAAATAAGCTTTGTTAGGGATTTCTATCTAGAGCCTTTCTTCCTGCACATTTAGACAGTTAAGCTTTTAATAAATACACACTTGGGCTGCAGAACATCTCATTTAAAGTCTCAATGTTCTAAGATGTGATGGCAACCTGCAGAGATCCCGTAATGATCTCTGTTTGTCATGACCCGGGGAAGCATATTAACAATCTAACGTCTGCAACTAAACTATTTTCTACAGATAACATGAGCTAAATAACATTAGTTTATCTTTTCTTTTCTTTTATCTTTTCATTTGTTTGCTCTATGTTTCTCTGAAATTCTTAAAAGCAATAACATGTATATGAAAAAAAAAACAAAAAAAAAACATTAGTTTACTGGAGCCAGATAACATGAACCAACTATATTTTAACTCTTTTTTCCAATTCAGTAGCTTTCACAGTCCAACCAGCGCACTCACCGACTACGTCTACATGCAGTCAAAATTCGGGTTATTGCTAATATTCCGGTTACTGAAACATTGGGAATATTCCGTTTACATGATAATTAATCATTCAGGATATCTGGATCAAACCAGCAACGCACGGAGAACATCATGACGCAATTCCCGTCATTTCCACTTCCTCTTCCTGTATCCAAATTCAAAACAAATGCTGCTTCGCGCAACTTTTCTCTCACCTTCTTGTAAATCTTCTATCCCGGTACTTTCTACCGTCTACAAATGCCAAATTGTTCATATCCTTCATTACATTTATGAAGTGATTAGTCTCCTCCTGGTCTTGGTTTCTCCGTGTTTATAAGAACTTCCTGGACTCAAAAGACCAGGATTCCTTGTGAACAGAGCATGTACAGAAAACAAATTCCTGTTCCGTTTGATGGGGATATTCTGTTTGGTGTTTACATGACCCAATATTCAGGTTTAAAAGGAGTAACCCAGGGCTCATATTCGGGTTTTTAAAAACCCGAATATGAGCAAATTCGGGTTATTCAAAGGGGTTATTGGTGTTTATATGGCCGTGCAAATTCGGGTTATTGCCAATATTCGGGTTTTAAAAGGGTTGTTGATGCATGGAAACGCATTCACTCACTCACCAGTTTTGGGGAGGATGTGGAACTTCCGGTGCTCGTTTCCAGATCTGATGCTGTAGGTGATGTCAGCGTTGGTCCCGATGTCTTTGCTGGCGGCGAACACTCTCAGGATCTCTCCGCCCACCTGCACGTCCTCCGGCACCGTGGTCAGCTGGTCCCGGTGCTCGAACACCGGCGGGTTGTCGTTGATGTCCAGCACGGTGATGGTGATGTTGACCAGCGAGTGAAGGGCCACGGGGGAACCCCGATCAGAGGCGCTGACTGTGATCTGATGAGTCGGCTGGACTTCCCGGTCCAGGACGCGCTCCAGGACCACGATCCCAGAGAACTCATCGATGGAGAAAAGGCCTCCAGATGAGTCGCTCAGGGAATACACCACCTTTCTACCTGGACCTGCTTTTCAGGGACAAAACAAGAGAATTGAATTGAATTGAATTGAATTTAAATTTTATTTCGAACATGAAACAGTAGTGAAAACAAAACAAAACAATACTAATCAATAATAAATAAATGTAAATAAGAAAACAAAAAGACAAAAATATAAATAAAAACATGCATCCATCATAATTAACATGCTCAAAAAGGAGTAGGAAGAAGTAAAAATGTATTAAATCCTACCCCCTAAACTCTATTTCATTATGATCAAAATTAATTGAATTTCTATACAAAAAACAAAAGATATATATATATATATATATATATATATATATATATACATACACACACACACATTTTGACATATATATATGTATATACATATATATACATACATATACATATGATATACACACACACACACACACACACACACACACACACACACACACACACACACACACACACACACACACACACACACACACACACACACACACACACACACACACACACACACACACACACACACACACACAAATGTTATATGAATATCAATAATAACCCATCCTCACACCTATATACACTGATATAAATACACCAATGTATACATTAATATATCAGTATGAATATACAATACAATATACAAAAAAGAAAAGAAAAGAAAAACAAAGAATTCAACACACAACAGAAGTTCAGAGGCCTCTGTGTGCTTTGAAGCGACACTACGTAACTTTTCCACCTTCATATAATATTTCATCATCATCATTGTGATGGTACATCAACTTCCAACAGGTTTAATGAACCTCTGTCATGGTCTGAGGGGTCTGTATCGCCTTCACTGGCACTATGTAACTTTGAGGAGCATGGTAGGAACCCTGCCACACTAAAAAACTACAAATGTTTTGACTGCTTTACGGCATACGTCACTTCCCCCTCCTTCCCGATTCGCAGTCGAGACGAAAATGAGCGGGGCGTGGAGCGCAGAGCTCAGCAGAAGCTGGTAACCCGTTGCTGCGTTATGGCTGCAGCAGCTCCACACAACAGACGTGGGGAAAAGATCGCTAATGGTTTAACTTTTCACCGCTTTCCTGCTTGGAGGCAGAAACACGCAGGCCAAGTATCTGATATAACAGAGTAAAAGAGTGAAAGAGTCGTCGGCTCGCTTTGGATCGCGGCTGTAACGACCAAACACCTTCCAGACAGTAAAGCCTGAATTATGGTTCTGCGTTAAATCGACGCAGACCTACGGCGTAGGGTACGAGGCGCAACGTACGGTGCGTGTCGCCGCGTACCCTACGCCGTAGGCTCTGCGTCGATTTAACGCAGAACCATAAATCAGCCTTAAACCACAAACACTCACGCAGACGGGCGTCGGATCAAAACACGGGTTTTATTCCCCACTTCGCCAGCTAAACGCAGTTGCTGGCCAGCTCTCTGCGGTGCAATTAACCCCAATCTTCAGATAAAACTAGTTTGTTGAGGAAAAAATATTAACTCTTATTTGTAGCTGCAGAGGAAAAAAATAATCTCCTGAGGAAAACAAAAATATTGCTCACGCCTCGGAGCCTCTTCAGCATAATATAGCAGTCAAAAAAAAAGAAAAGAGAAGTAAGAGGGATACAAAACATGTACTGTATGTTGTACTATTATAATTTATTGAAACACATGGCGAGTCAAACATTTACCAAAGCAGCTGCCAAACACTCCTAAACAAGGTAGCCTAAGACGTGGGTTGTGCAGAACTGCGGCAGTAAATCCTTTCTAAAGAGTGCAGCTCCGACGAGGAGCTCCATTCTTTAGTAGGGATTTCATATGGATCCAAAACGTTAATAATCATTATTTTCTCCATATACTGCTCCCTGGCTTCCTTGTTTAAGGTATCCCGGTAAATTCCAGTTCCTTTCCAGCAGTTTAACATCTTTTTTTTTTGCGTTCCATATGTTCACTTGGTGAAACAGAAAAGTGTCCCGTCTTCTCTCATCAAAACAAATGCAGCGACGGGACAGGAGTTTTCCGGCAGTACGCGCTGGTGCTCATGGGAAACGTAGTGTTCTTTCTGGTAAAGCACTACCGCTTTTTTCCAAAAGATGCCGCCAAACTCAGAAAAGATGAAAGTTACATTGTGCTGCTTTTTTTTTTATTTTTTTTTTATATTTTTATCCCTGATTTTTTCCCATTCTATCACCCAGTGCTCCTATCTAAGTGACAGTCCTGGGCATTGCCATCCTCTACCAACCCCGGGAGGGCCCTGCACTGAGCTCAGGTCTCCTCCTTAACATGAGGAGTGAGCAGGCCGCATCTTTTCACCAGACAGGGTGGGGCTTCTCTGGCCGGACGTAGCGCGTGGAAGGATCACGTTATTCCGGCCGTGCTGCTTTAAAGGAAGGAAACTGACGTTTCCGGTCCTGTTGAGACTTCACAGCAAGCCACATTCATCCATTCATTTCATTTCATTTCAGTCTGTATTTTTATCTGTCATACACACACCGACAAAGACACCAGAGCTGATGGGGTTAGCTGTCTTGCCCAGGGACACTTTCAATCTGGACAGCAGCGACTAAGTGCCAGCTCTCCAGCTGGCAGAGGAATTCAGGTCCTCATGGACCACGTGACCCCCTAAAGGCTGTCACATCAACAATTACATTATTCACTGAACAAGACCTGAGACCAAGCGTACTAGCAGTGAGTGGTATTCGTCCTAGATATGCTGCTCTAGAGCTACGCTGCAGGGAGACTAACATGATCCACTGATCTACCCCCCCACCCCCGACCACCTCGGTGTCTGCTGTCTAAACCAGTTTATATAGTGGTCTCTGTAGTCCCCCAACTAACCAGGTATCAGTCATATGTACTTAGAACTTTTAGTTCTCCAGTTAACAGATCATTAATACTAATATATCTACTCCTTTGGACCTTTGACAAGATATTTGTCTCTCCTTTCTCTGTTCTTCATCCTCTCTTTCCTCTCTCTCTTTTCCTGCTCTATCCAGCTGGTCTCCAGCAGGACGGTCCCTCCTTATGATCCAGGTCCCGGTCCAGGTTTTCCCTCCTAAAGGGGAGTTTTTACTTGCCAGTGAGTGCGTTTACATGGGAAGTTTAATTCCCCTTTAATTCAGAATTAAAATGAAATCTGATTTAAAATGGTTAAAAATGACCATGTAAACACCTTATTCTGAATGAAAATGGCCATTCTGAATTAAACTTAATTCTGAAGTAAGTGGCTGGTTTATAACAATTTTAAATCCGAATAGAATAATTATGCAATCATGTATACACTCATTCCATTTTAAAGGGGACCTATTATGAAAAACAGGTTTTCTCTTGCTTTAACATAAAGTGGTAGAAAAGTGTTTAGAAAAAACAATCTAAACTAAAATAGGTATTAGATGCCATAATAGGTCCCCTTTAAATTAATTCCGGTCTTTCTTTCTGCTCATTCCCTCGCCCGTCTGTCTCCATGACGCTTATATTCCTGCTGGGCTGGTTTTCCAAACAAACTTTCAAGATGCAGCACGCAGTAAACGCTGGTCAAGAGCAGAGACCATTTATTTAATAAATAGCTTGGAATAATTAAAAGAACAGATGGAAACAGGAAACATAAAAATTGTGAGCTTTTGTTTTTCTTCCGGTAGTTTAACTTCCGGTCCCCCCCCTATCCAATCAGAACCTTCCCAACCCCCAGACCTGAAGAGGAATTGGAGAAAGACCATCAAACGTGTTTTCCATGTAAACCTCAATTTGGAATTACTATTTCCATGTAAACTGGAAGGAAAATAGTTTATTTCGGAATTATTTAATTCAGAATAATTAATTCTGAATTAAAAAACATCATGTAACCGTGGCCAATGTTTATGTAATAATTGATGATGTGTCTTGTTCCGTTCTCTGGAGACCACCTGGAGACAACTTGTGTTGTAATAGACGCTGTATGAATGAAACTGAGCTAAAGTGATGTTCTGTCGTCCAGCTGAGCTTGCGTTGCATCTTTAGACCTGGTTAGAAGCAGATTATTTATTGGGCGTCCTGGTGACTGGATACAAGTACCTTCATCCGGATCGATGGCCTGGATGCGGGTGAGCAGGGCTTTGGGCAGCGTGTCCTCGTAGATGCTGGTGGTGTACTGTGACAGGGTGAAGATGGGAGGGTTGTCGTTCACGTCCGTCACCGCCAGCTGCACCTCGGCCCGGCACCACCGCCCGCCGCCGTCGGTGGCCTGGGCGGCCAGCCGGTAACTGGCCGTGGTCTCGTGGTCCAAGGACACCGAAGACCTGATCTCACCTGGACGGGTTAGAGACGAGCAGAGAACCATTCAGGGACCAAACATGAGCAGAAAAGTCCAGCACTCAATCTTTTAATGACTTCTCTGCCAAACTGAACTGAGGGACATTTATGGCACTTTTCCACTAGCACCTACTCAGCTCTACTCAACTCGGTCTGGTTTCTTTTCCACTACAATTCAGCACCTGGAGCAGAAGTAGGAGGTTGGAGTGAAGCTGCTGTGACGTATTTGATTGTTTGATCTAAAAGACAACAACACTAAAGATGTAGAACCTGGGGGAGATGATAGATGTGCTGCTGGGTCTGTGGCTTGTGTTCGATATCAAGTTAAAAAATGAGAGTGAGAGAAGATTCAAGCGGCAACACTTTTTGATTTTAGTTTGTCTCTGCGCTGCTGAAAAGTCAGCTGGAGTCGTGAGCAGCTATGAAGAGACAGAGCTCCTGGTAGATCTGGTCGTTCCTTATCTCCATCTAGATCCCTTTTTAATTCTCTCCTCAGCACCAGGTTTATGAACATCTGATCCTCAGAGTTGGATCATGAAACAGACTTTAGCGCTGCCTAATTGCTAAACGCCACCTCCTTGTTAACTGGAAATCCACGACAGCTCCTTCCAGTACACAGTGGATTAACGAGGTTATGTCCTTTTTAAAAGTAGAGAAAATTAGATACTCAAGAAGGGGAAACTTGAACAACAAATTCCACACTATAAATGGCAACCGTTTATGGACTTTTTTGCCGCAACCCATTCCCTTTTTATTTATTTATTTTTTACTTGGGTTTTGTTTTTGTTTTTTTATTTTTATTGTATTGGTTATCTAGTCTTGTTTAGTGTAATCGTTATTTGTTCTTAAAAGTATGTACATTTAAATCCACTGGTGCATACAACCATGTTCATTGCTGTCACCAACGTGCCCTGGCATATGGAAGTGCCTTTGTTAGACTTGCATCAATAAAAATATGAAACAGAGACTTTTTCTCTGATTTCCTCCTCCTGACTCAGACGTCTGACTCCAACCCCCCGACCAATCGGTGTCCTGTAGTGTGATGATGTCAGATACAGCCGACTCAGCAGCTTAGAACCTCGACAGAATAGATACAGAAAAGTATCTACTCTGCACGTTAGAACCCTGGTGGAAAAGAACCAAACCGAGGCGAGTCGAGCTGAGTAGGTACTAGTGGAAAAGCGCCATTAGGTCACACTTAAAGATGGAAAAACAAAACGTTGACCGGCGTGTTTTCAAATCCGTACCGGTATCTGGGTCCATGCTGAAGTCCTGGGATCCGGGGCCGTGGAGGGAGTACCAGATCTGAGCGCTGACTCCTTCATCTGCATCTGTAGCTCCGACCCTCAGCAGGACGCTGTTGACCGGCAGGTCCTCCGGGACCTGGGCGCTGTACACTCCCTGAACACAACACCAGGATCAGGTTTGACAGGTCATCCAGCTACTTCCTGTCCCCATCCTTGTGTGGAGTCCAGTGGTCACCTGGTCACAGACGGGGCTGTTGTCATTGGTGTCCAGGACCATCACTTCCACCACCGTCTGGGACACGAACAGGCCGTCGCTGGCCGTGATGTTGATGACGTACAGGTTGCGTTCCTCCCTGTCCAGCGGGCCCTTCACGTACATCTTCCATTCACCCTGAACCAGGCCCAGCGCGAACACTCCTCGGTAGTTCCCCCCTGGACCACAGGAGAGGTGACACACAGGATCAGGAATGCTTATAGGAGGGTATTTAATGCCTTCATTTTGCATGTTTAATCTGTCTAATTTTCAACTATAAAAAAGGTTTGCAACGACTATAGAGGGAATTCGCATGACGTCACAGATGCAACTTCACAGTGGGTTTTGCCCACTGAGTGGCAGAAAGACTGAGTGTCAGAAAGACTGAGTGGTAGCATAATCTTTCAGTTTGAGCAACTGGAAAACATCTAAAATGGGAAAGAGCTGTTGTGCGATCGACTGTACTCATAGTTTTAGTAAGAAATCAGAGTTATCGTTTTACAGACTGCCGAAAAAATAAGCTTAAGAGAGACAAATGGATCACTGCAATTCACAGAAACAACTGGATTCCAGACACCGAAACGTGGATTTGTGGTTCCCATTTTGTATCAGGTAATGTTAGATTTTTGGGTAGCTAACGTTAAACGGTCAAATCATAAAGTTCGGTGACCTCATCACTTTAATTTCTACAACAAATCCTGCCTTGAAGTCGGACCAAGCGTCAAGACTTTTGTAAGCCTTCAAGCTTTGCTTCCTGTATTTCCCCGGCGTAGAAATTAAATACATATAAATATCAGGAAACTGGATTCGTGGCCAAACATTAAAGTCCATGGACCACTGGTTCTTGGTAACTGTACCAAATATTAATGTCCATGGACCACTGGTTCTTGGTAACTGTACCAAATATTAATGTCCATGGACCACTGGTTCTTGGTAACTGTACCAAATATTAATGTCCATGGACCACTGGTTCTTGGTAACTGTACCAAATATTAATGTCCATGGACCACTGGTTCTTGGTAACTGTACCAAATATTAATGTCCATGGACCACTGGTTCTTGGTAACTGTACCAAATATTAATGTCCATGGACCATTGGTTCTTGGTAACTGTACCAAATATTAATGTCCATGGACCACTGGTTCTTGGTAACTGTACCAAATATTAATGTCCATGGACCACTGGTTCTTGGTAACTGTACCAAATATTAATGTCCATGGACCACTGGTTCTTGGTAACTGTACCAAATATTAATGTCCATGGACCACTGGTTCTTGGTAACTGTACCAAATATTAATGTCCATGGACCACTGGTTCTTGGTAACTGTACCAAATATTAATGTCCATGGACCACTGGTTCTTGGTAACTGTACCAAATATTAATGTCCATGGACCACTGGTTCTTGGTAACTGTACCAAATATTAATGTCCATGGACCATTGGTTCTTGGTAACTGTACCAAATATTAATGTCCATGGACCACTGGTTCTTGGTAACTGCACCAAATATTAATGTCCATGGACCACTGGTTCTTGGTAACTGCACCAAATATTAATGTCCATGGACCACTGGTTCTTGGTAACTGTACCAAATATTAATGTCCATGGACCACTGGTTCTTGGTAACTGTACCAAATATTAATGTCCATGGACCACTGGTTCTTGGTAACTGTACCAAATATTAATGTCCATGGACCACTGGTTCTTGGTAACTGTACCAAATATTAATGTCCATGGACCACTGGTTCTTGGTAACTGTACCAAATATTAATGTCCATGGACCACTGGTTCTTGGTAACTGTACCAAATATTAATGTCCATGGACCACTGGTTCTTGGTAACTGTACCAAATATTAATGTCCATGGACCACTGGTTCTTGGTAACTGTACCAAATATTAATGTCCATGGACCACTGGTTCTTGGTAACTGCACCAAATATTAATGTCCATGGACCACTGGTTCTTGGTAACTGCACCAAATATTAATGTCCATGGACCACTGGTTCTTGGTAACTGTACCAAATATTAATGTCCATGGACCACTGGTTCTTGGTAACTGTACCAAATATTAATGTCCATGGACCACTGGTTCTTGGTAACTGTACGGGTCACTGTCAAGTCCAACTGACGCTAATTTAAGCCCATAATCAGCTGTTATCCCGTCTTCTCCACTAGTTGCAACTGTTTTTGCTGATGTTTTGCCACTCAGTGTGAGTAAGGGGGCATGGTCCAGTGGGGAATGTGACGTCAATGCAGACCCTCTATATGAGGGTATTTAATGTTTTCATTTTGCATGTTTAATCTGTCTAATCTAATCTAAACCTAATCTGTCTACTCTTCATCTATAAAAAAGACTTGCAACGACTCTACTTCCTGCGGAAGCTTCAACAGTTCAGAGTGGAACGTCACATTAGGATTCTTTCTTACCGTTCATTCATAGAGAGTATTCTCACTTTTTGTTTTATTGCTTGGTTATTTTCACTGTCAATAGCTAATAAGAACAAACCCAGTAAGATAGTCAAGCAAGATTGTAGGCAAACAACAAGTCAGTTTGTCCCGGCTCTGTGAATCCCATGTGACTGGGAAAGGGAGGGGAATCTGCAGTGATATATCTCACCCCCGCAGAATATCTGCTGTTACCATCAGGACGGAGGTATAGGGTGCCGCCTCTGCAGACCTGTCGGCCCAAAGATCTTTATACCCTCTAGTATAGCTCTGATAAATACATTATAGATACATTATTAATCTCATAATCCACTAGGTTTAGTGTGAAGCACTTTAGGATCATTGTTAAGTTATGTTATTGTATAGTGTTGTACTGTACTGCACTTAATCACGTTGTTAATCGTTCTATGTCCAATTGTCTTGTATATTGTTCTGTTTTTTTGTTTTTGACCATGTATTCTGATCTATCTATCTATCTATCTATCTATCTATCTATCTATCTATCTATCTATCTATCTATCTATCTATCTATCTATCTATCTATCTATCTATCTATCTATCTATCTATCTATCTATCTATCTATCTATCTATCTCTTCAGCTGAGGTACTAGAGTGACTCTCTGAGCTGAGAGTCCGAAACTCAAGGTCTGTGTCACTTTGTCATTTAGTTATTTGTGATTGTTTTGTTTATGACGGGTTAGTTTTTGACTGGTTAGTTTAAGGCTGGTTATTTTAAGGCTGGTTGGTTTATGACTGTGTGCTTGTGGGTGAAGTCAGGCTATGGTGATAAGTTATGAGTCAGCGGACGAGTGGACGGGTTTATAGAAATGAGGACTAGTGACTCATGAGTCAGGAGGACTCTTTTGTTGACGTGGACACGATGGACTTACAGATGTTTGGTTTTAACCTCACCGGTGATGTGGAAGCTGACGTGTCGGTTGACGGCAGAGCTGTCGTCATCGTTGGTGTTCAGCACCGCCACCACCTCGCCGGGGGGGTCGCTCTCCAGAACCGAGCCAAAGTAGTGCCTCTCCATGAAGGTGGGGGGGTTGTCGTTGACGTCGGACACCGACACCGTCACGGTGGTGGTGCTGGACAGGGACAGGCTCTCCCCGAGGTCCGACGCCACCACCGTGAACACGTAGGACGGACTGGTCTCGTGGTCCAGGTCCTTGCGTGTGGAGATCCAGCCGGTGTTGCTGTCCATGCTGAAGGTCCGATGCAGCGTCTCCGAATCCCTTTTTGACTGGATTAAGCTCCCGAGTCTGTACGTGACTTGACCATTGGCCCCCGAGTCGGGGTCTCGTGCCTGGACTTGAATAACTCTGGTTCCGACGGCCATCCCTTCCATGACAGAAGTAACATATGAGGTGCTGTCAAAGGCCGGCTTGTTGTCATTGAGATCCAAAACTCTGACTTCAACATCAACGTACGAGACAGAATCCAGCCTGGTTTGTTGAGCCACGGCAACAACTTTGAAGTAAAACGCCTCAGTGGCTTCATGGTCCAAGGGCTTATCCAGTTTGATCACTCCCGTATGCTTGTCCACCAAAAACACCCCGTCCTGGTTGTTTTCTGCCGTTTCTCCATTCACTGCAGCAAAAGTAGCAGAGAATGAAGTCTGAACGTCGGGGATGTCGAGGTGAACCGACCCAATGACTGAACCGATGGGCGTGTTCTCTGGTACGCCGAATAAATACTGATGCTGGCTGAAGGTGGGGATGAAGGCGTCAGGGGAGAGAACGTGGATGTAGACGGGCACCAGAGAGTGCCGGGCTGGATTCCCTCCGTCCACAGCCTTCACGAAGAACGACAGCACAGAGTTCCTGAGGTGGCTGAAGCTGCCTCTGGTCACCATCCAGCCGTTCACCGGGTCGATCTCCAGGATGTCCACCACGGGGACGTGGGCTTCGCTGTAGAGGGAGAACATCACTTTTGCGTTTGAGCCTTGGTCAGGATCGTGAGCCTGGATCTGGGTCACCAGAAACCCTTTGGCCACATCGTGTTTGAGGGAAGCTCTGTACTCTGTGGCGCTGAAGTGGGGTGCGTTGTCGTTTTCATCCAAGAGAGTGAGATGTATGGCACAGTAAGAGACTCGTCCCCCTGAATCCTGAGCTGCTACCATCAGAACAATGTTCCTATTGGCCGGGTCCTCGCGGTCGAGCTTCTCTACCGTTCTGACCTGACCACTGGCATCGATGCTGAACTGGTCATTACCCACATCGGTAACTAAGGAGTACATGATGTGGCCAAACTCTCCAGGGTCTGCATCTGTCGCCTTCACCTGGAATTAGAAAGAAGATGTGTTTGTCAGTCAAGGCAAGGCACGTTTATTTGTATAGCACAATTCAACACAAGGTAACTCAAAGTGCTTTACATCAACATGAAAAGTGGCAAGACACAATTAAACAGTAAATAATAAATCAAATTATAAGAAAAGAGGTAAAATAATAAAAAGCACAAGTTTTTAAGAAGTAAGGGCAGTAGATCCAGCAGGTACATCTCATTCTTACAATGGCAAGAACTACGTTTCTATACGGTCAAAACGTACAAAGACCGGGTCAAATACAGGATTACAAAAGTAATGTGTGCAGATTCGTGTAGTGAATCAGACCAATTTGACAATTCTATGCCACAATGCCTGCATTCAGGGCTTATCCATCACTAGTGTAGTCAAGATAGTCAAGATAATCCTGGACAGTAACAGTCATTCAAAAGTTCAAACCACTATTTCTAATCCTAATTTAGCGTGAATGCTGAGTACTTAACGTTACATGCCTGGATTTGAACCTCTGTCTTTGTCTGGATCCAGACCTGCAGATCCTCTTCTCACCACTGGGGTCTGGATCCAGACCTGCTACCAGTTTTCTATGTTCATGGGTGAAGTCTAGTAAAACAGCCAGAATCTGCTACCTTCCCCCACAGTTGAAGGGTTCTAACCAGAAGACCCAGGATGGACTGCCTACAGGATCTGGTGCTCCGGTGCTGACCGGTGTCCAGCTCCTGCATACTCCGGTGACGTGACCCTTAACTTCTGCCAATTGAGGACCTTTTCAAGATCAGTGACCAAACCATCAGGCAGTCATGCTGAAACAAGGACTACTGGAGCTGCGCTGGGACTGGTTGCCATCGCTCGTGGGTTGAGCTAGTCCAGCAACCTTGGCGAGTGCTGTTCATGCTAACATGGTGAGATGAAAGATGCTAGAAAACCACGCTGTAGGACCCTCTGGGAGAAACCACAGGGGTTTTCCAGTTCTTTTATGGCGCTTTTATACTAGTACCTACTCAGCGCGACTCGACTTGCCACGCCCTCGGTTTGGTTCTTTTCCACTAGGGGTCTAACGTACCGAGTAGATACTTTTTCTGTAACTATTCTGCTGAGGTTCTAAGCTGCTGAGTCGGCTGTATCTGACATCATCACACTACAGGCAACCGATTAGTCGGGGGGTTGGAGTCAGACGTCTGAGTCAGGAGGAGGAAATCAGAGAAAGAGACTCTGACGGATTCTTGTTCATTTTATTCCACCAGCAATGGAAACGCAAAAGTCTGTTTGGTGATCCAACTCTGAGGTGCAGATGTTCATAAACCTGGTGCTGAGGAGAGAATTAAAAAGGATCTAGACGGGAGATAAGGAACGACCAGATCTACCAGGAGCTCTGTCTCTTCATAGCTGCTCACGGCTCCAGCTGACTTTTCAGCAGCACCGAGACAAACTAACAAAAAAAGCGTCACCACTTGAAGTTTCGCTCTCTCTCATTTTTTAACTTGATATCAAACACAATCCACAGACCCAGCAGCACATCTATCATCTCCTCCATGTTCTACATCTTTAGTGTTTTTGTCTTCTTCGTTTAGATACACAATCAAATACGTCACAGCAGCTTCTCCAACCTCCTACTTCTGATCTGGGTATTGAAAAGAAAGGGGAGCAAGGCGAGTCGAGTCGCGCTGAGTAGGTACTAGTATAAAAGCGCCATTAGACAGATGTGGTGGTAACATTTGTGTGGAAGGTCGGCAAAGCATTCAGCACTTCTTTAGAGGAGAAGAAATAAAACTATCCTGTTCTCAACGACATACTGCTTGAGTTACATTACAAAAACTCTATGATGCACGACGATGCAGATCACTTGTTTAGTTCAAACTTCTTACCTGTATGACCTTGGTTCCCACGGCAGCATTCTCTCTTAACTCTGCCTCGTAGGTGCTCTGTTCAAACACTGGGCTGTGCAGATTGGCCCCCAACACCTTGACATGAACCTGAGCAGTGCTGGTGAAAACCCCGTCCGACACGGATATGTTCAGGCTGTAGGCCTGCTCCATTTGCTGCTTCCTGTGCCCCGACAACGTGATGATTCCTGTGTCTTTCTCCATCACAAAGTTCATCCTTTCATTTCCAGACAGGATACTGTACTGCAGCTTGTCAAAATCGGAGCTGTCGGCATCGGAGGCCTGGACGCAGGTGATGAAGTGTCCCCTTGGCGCTAACTCGCTCACGTAGGCTTCGTAGAGCAGCTGGTTGAAGACCGGAGGGTTGTCATTCATGTCATTCAACACAACAATCACCGAAACCTCACTGCTCAGCGCTGGGAAACCGTTGTCCGTTGCCCTGACGACAAAAACGTAATCTTGGACTAGCTCGTGGTCCAGCATCCGTGCCGTCAGAATCAGCCCACTGCTGCTATCGATGTGAAAGTAGTCCGTGCTGTTGTGAACATCTGAGAATATCCGGTAGTGGACGGCATTGTTCCTCTCCGAGTCTTTGTCCGTGGCAACGACTTGCAGCACAGGAGTTCCAATCATGGCTGTTTCAGACAAAACCACCCTGTAGGACAACTTGTTGAAGACGGGAGCGTTATCATTGACATCCTGGACAAAGATATCGACGTCAACCTCTGCGTGGGCACCGGTCAGGTAGTCGGTGGCTCTGATGCTCAGACGGTACGACGACGTGGCTTCGTAGTCCAGAGAGTGGATGACGGTTATGACCCCAGTATCAAAGCCCACGTCAAACTGGAGAGATGGATCTCCGTCAACGACAGTGTAGATGATGTTCTGACCTTCAGGACTGGTAGCGTTGACGCTGAGGATGGGTGTGTGCACATCCACGTCTTCATTCACAGAAACAGAATAGAAGGATTTGTCAAAGACGGGCATGGCTTTGTTGACGACAGTGATGGGAAACTCCACGGTGGAGGACAGAGGCTGGACGCCACCGTCTGTGGCGTATATCACCATTTGGTATTCCTTACTGGACAAGTCAGACTCAAAAGACCTCTTGAGGCTGATGCTTCCTGTCATCTGATCAATCTCAAAGTGATCGTAGTCGTCCTTGAGATGGTAGGACACATCCCCGTTGATGCCTTTGTCCCCATCCACTGCAGTGACTCTGAAGATGGTCGATCCGGGGTCGGCATCGACTTGGACAGCTGCGTAGTACGGAAGACCAACAAACACGGGGGCGTTGTCGTTGATGTCTTCAACTTGAACTTTGACCATAACTCTGGCCACATGCAGACGATCGTGCTCCCTTTTGGCTTCTACGATCAGCTCGTAGAAGTCCTGTTCTTCACGGTCAAAGGGGATCCCTGTGGTCTGGATGAGACCAGATGTCGGGCGAATTCTGAACCGCGTACCGGGGTTCAGCAAGGTGTACGTCAGCGGCTCGTTGAGACGGTTTCCCACAGCATTCACCACAGACACTGTGGTGATGTTTGACACATTCTCTTGGATAGATGAGAAGTAAATGCTGTGGCTGAAGCTGAGACCAGAGTCCAGAGCTTCTTGGACAATTATTGTCACCGAGGCCGTACTGGAGAATTTACCGTCAGAAACTCTGACGGTGAAGCGAAATAGCTCTTTGGAGAAGTTGCTGTTTTTGACGACGATAATTCCACTGGTGGGTTTGATGGCAAAGTTCTCCAGGGCTCCGTCAGCCACGGAGTATGTGAGCTCTGTAGGAACGTATCTGTCAGGGTCTACGGCCGAGACCTGCAGCGCTTCGACGCCCATGTAGGTGGGCAGTAGCACCACCGACTCGTAGGCGCTCTGGGTGAAACGAGGTGGTGAGTCGTTAGAGTCAATCACTTGTACGGTGACCTCGGCTGGACTATCAGCGGTCAACTGTGGCCTGCCGTTGTCCTTTACTTGAACATGGAAGTTGAAGGTGGGAAACGTCTCGTGATCCAGGTTAGCGATGGTTCTAATTGAGCCGGTTCCCAGGTCCACGGTGAAGAACATTTTAGCCGTGTCTTCGACAATCTCGTAAACCAACAAAGCATTCTGGTTCCGGTCGGCATCGATGGCTCTGATTACCAGAGGCAGGTTGTCTGAGTTCAACACCACGCTGTTGATGGGCGCCACTTCGCTGATGCTGCCCCGGTAATGATGCTGCTGGAACACTGGGGGATTGTCATTCTCATCCACAACCTGGATTATCAGCGTGGCATTGGAGAGCATTCCAGCCATGTTAGCCGCCTGGACCACCAGGGTGTAGGAAGCTGTGGTTTCAAAGTCCAGGGGCTTTTGAGTCGTAATGACGCCGCTGTACTGGTTTATCTGAAAAGCCCGTTCTGAGTTTCCCTGCTTGATCTCGTACGTGAGGGTGGACTGGCTGACCGCGGTGATGGTGGTGATGGAGGTGCCGACCCTCACGTTCTCCGGGATCTCTGTCTGGTACTCCGGCTGAGGGAACTTTGGGCCGGCGTTGTCCGACAGAGTGACGGCTATCCGGACTATCGTGGTGGTGGACAAGGAGGGGGCGCCGTTGTCCGTGACTCTGACGGTCAGGACATAATGTCCGATGTTGGACAAGTCCAGGTGGCGCGCAACGGTGATGATCCCCAAAACCGGCTCAATGCGGAACGCATTTCCAGTGTTCCCTGGTGGACAGGTAGAAAGAATACCATCATTGAGGAGTAAAGACGATGTGTAAAAATGCAAGAGAAAGTATTTACAGTTAGATAAAAATTATCAGCCCCCGTTAACAAACTCGACTCTACCATTAGACACGGACGAGGTCTCTACCTTCAGAACTGGTGGAACTTTCTCAACAGAATGTCAAATACAGGACTGTCTCAGAAAATTAGAATATTGTGATAAAGTTCTTTATTTTCTGTAATGCAATTTAAAAAAACAAAAATGTCATACATTCTGGATTCATTACAAATCAACTGAAATATTGCAAGCCTTTTATTATTTTAATATTGCTGATTATGGCTTACAGGTTAAGATTAAGATTCACAGAATATTCTAATTTTTTGAGATAGGATATTTGAGTTTTCTTAAGCTGTAAGCCATAATCAGCAATATTAAAATAATAAAAGGCTTGCAATATTTCAGTTGATTTGTAATGAATCCAGAATGTATGACATTTTTGTAATTGCATTACAGAAAATCACAATATTCTAATTTTCTGAGACAGTCCTGTATATTCAAGAACGTGATGGAAAATGTGTTATTTCAGTTCAGACCAGTATTGCCTCTGCAGACTTGGGTTCAGCCGCAAAGATGTTGTCTAACGCCTCGCTCAAACATCCAGTGTGTATATATATAGTGTGTATATATATATAGTGTGTATATATATATATATATATATATATATATATATATATATATATATATATATATATATATATATATATATATATATATATATATATATATATATATATATATATACATACACACTAGATGTTTCCACAACCGACCAAGAAAAACTAGCGTTTGAGGAGAACAGCTCCACACCATGATACAACCACCTCTGTGCTTCACTGTGGAAACTGGTAGAAGATCTCACTTCCTTCTCCAAACAATAGTAGCATCCATGTGTCCAAACAGCTCCAGTTAGGTCTCATGATCAGACCAGAGGGCAGACTTCCAGACCTCATCCCCCTGTTTCAGATGTTCCAACTTGGGCCTGGTTTTGATGGATTTCTTGGGAAACCTTCTACTGGCTTCACGGAGAAGAGCCCTAACAACAGTCTTTGTGAAACTTCAAGTCTAGAAGAATACAGTTTACCAGCAAAACTCTCTGCAGACATCCAGGGATCCTTGTTGATCTCCTTTGCACCACATCCCAGTCCCCCCCCCCCCCCCATTTATATCCAGTCTTGATTACTGCCCAACAATATGGTCCAGTGCTACAAGGCAAGATTTAGTCAAACTCCAGCTCACACAGAACAGGGCGGCGCCTGAACTTCAGTAAACACATAGAAATGGGTGGACGGCTGCATGGAGTTTCATAAATAATGCCAGTAATAACGGCAGTACTCTGTGAAATGTCCCATAGTCCCCTGGGGGCTGATCACTTTGAGCCGAGCTGCAGCTGTCAGAGGTGTTCACCTGCTTCTATGGAGTAGAGCAGCTCTGCGTTCCTGCCTTTGTCTTTGTCCAGGGCGGTAACCTGGACCACAGCCGATCCCACGGCTGCAGACTCGTAGGCTGAACCTTCGTACAGCGCGCTGGTGAAAATAGGGACGTGGTCGTTTATATCCTCCACTTCTATGAGAACACGAGCCAGACTCTTTCTGTACGGGAACTCCTGGTCCTTCACCTGTTGGAGAAAAACAGCAAGACAAACCAAGTTAACTGGGCTGGTCATGGAAGTTACGCTGCTCTGTGTACACGTTCAGAAGTTAGTCGCCACCCTTCAACCCTGTTTGAGTAACAAATCTGACAAATACAACCTCAGATAAACCCAGATCTGAGCTGGTTCTGCTGGTTTCCTCCAAACATGGTTCTGGACATGAAGACCAAACATGTCCACGTTGGTCTCATGGTTCCAGAGGACATGTGTCCAGAAGTCTGCTGGTAGTTCAGATGCAGGTTTGTGGACCTCAGTCCTGCTTCCAGGTTCTGGTTAGAATGCAGAGGTTTTCACCTGAAACTCTCCCAGAACAACTGTCCTGGTCCGGTATCTTCTGGTATCATGAACTTCAACATCTAACATGATCAGGTAGTTCTGTAGGTTCTGATATGGAGAGCATAGAGCCGTTCCTGGTCTGATCTCAGGGTAAATCTGCTGGGATGTCTATGATTGTGAACTGTCCTGAAGGTTTTTCACCTTTAAATTATATATATATATTTTTTTTGCTGTGGAACATTGATCACAAAATAGTTTGGAAATTATTTTATAACTCTTTCCAGATTTAAGTGCGGAAGAGTATTAGGGCCATGCAGGAGAAAAATAAAAATAATATTTTAGGGGAGGAAGATTTTTTTCGAAATGTCAAGAAAAAAGTCGAAATGTCAAGATTAATGTTGAAATACAATTTTGAGAAAAAAGTCGAAATGTTGAGGAAAAAAGTCAAAATTTCGTGAATAAATTTGAAATGTTGAGAAAAAAGGCAAAATTTCATCATTATTCTCGACATTTTGACTTTTTTCTCTGAGTGCACAATAGAAAAAATCTTCCTCTCTCAAATATTTTTTATCCTGCATGGCCCTAATACTCTAATACAGGGGTGTCCAATCCTGGTCCTCGAGAGCCCCTATGCAGCATGTTTTAGATGTTTCCCTGCTTCCTCACACCTGATTCTAATTACTCGTCATCATTAGCTTGTCATAAAGGTCTGGGCAGTTCTGTTGTTGAAACAGCTACTTTTATCACGGTGTGTTTAAGCAGGGAAACCTCTAAAACATGCTGGATAGGGGCCCTCGAGGACCAGGATTGGACACCCCTGCTCTAATACGTAAGTGCAGCAACAGTTGGTTCTCTAAAACCATTGCTAATGTCTTTCCCTCTTGGCATTGTGGAAACACAGCTGAACTGACAAACATCTGCTTTTACAGTATACACACCTGCTGATGATCAGCTCATCAGTGGAGGTGATCAGCAGCACCTGGCTGTGACTCTTATGGGAGTGGTTGGGGGTTCTCAGGATTGGCTGCATGATTTATCTTCATTTTTGTTAAGTAATCAATGACAGTGAGAAGTTTGCTGAGGTTGTTGAAACTACAATCAGGTTATTTTAATCGTGTTTGTGCATAGAAGAACAGATGAGTAAAAGAGAGCTGGTAACTTCAGCGACTGATGACACATGAAGACCATGTGCTGCATCCAGTGTTCTGCAAGTTCCTACTTCTCATGAACTACTGTAGTTCAAAGTTCAGTTCACATAGTTCTAAAATGAACAGTTGACGTTCATAGTTCACCATTTTCATTTTGAACTAGTTCAAATTCAGTTAATTTCAATATTTTTAGGTGAGAAGTACGAATGAAACGCCCCCCTATCCTAAAACTGTTCCCTGTATACAATCATGTATTGTCCTAGTGGCTTTTCAACTTTAGAGGCGGTAAATCTCCAACAATGTAGTCCATTATCAGTGTTTCTACCTGTTGCAGGTAAATCCTCCCCCTGAAGGAGCAGCAGTGGGACTGGGGTCGTTTGGGGCTGTTGGGGGTTGCAAGTTAGGGGTCAAGGACTTGCAGATATTTTCTCACACTGGACTGGATGCTTTAACTCCACATGACGTTTCGAATTTGAAGTTGATGAGGCAGATGTTCAGACTTCAGACAGCGCAGGTGGACAGAATTTGCACAGAAAGGTTTAGACTTTTACCATCAGACTCTTTGGGAGACGATGTGTAAAATTCCTGCAGATAATGATAAGTGGATCATCATCTCTCTCTTCACTGGTCATGTAAAGACTGTACCGGGCTCGGGCCACCGTTGCCATGGAGCTGGAGCCCGTTGCTATGGTAGTGTGCACTGCATTGTGGGTAATGTAGTGTGAAGTCATTGTCTCGTCGAGTATTTTAAATATGTGCGCTGGCCGTTGGTGAAATGAGAAGGAGGATTATTCTGTAATAATTGGACCTAAACAGTGAAGCTGAAACTCACATAATCTGAACAGTTCAAATTCCAGTTCGTGTCTGCAGATCTGAACAAGTTCAAGTTCTTTATTTGCAAATATTTTGCGTTCAGTTCCACGTTCTCACAGAAATGAACGTGATGAATGAACGTGTTCATTTTAACTGGTTCATGCTCAACCCTGCTGGCGTGTCCTACCATGACGGTGAGGATGTGCTGGGCGCAGGCCTCGTGGTCCAGCGTCTGGCTGCTGTAGATGGTTCCCAGCTGGGGCTGGATGCGGAACAGACGCATGCTGCTGGGGTCGATGGAGCTCTGCAGGGAGTAGGTGAGCTCGTGATGCTCGTCGCGGTCCGACGCCAGGACCTGGACCACCTCCGTGTCCACCGGCGTGTCCTCGGAGATGGTGACCTCGTAGGTGGGCTGGGAGAAGACGGGGTCGTTGTCGTTGTTGTCCAGAACTGTGATGTGGATCTGGAAGAGGACGGAGAGGGAGGACATTGCTGACTGAGATGTGCTGATCTGCTCTGATAAGCAGTAGCTGACGTTCCTCAGACGTGTTCAAGTCAAACATCTCAGCAGGGAGAACCCCCCCCCAGTTAACAGTAGTCATCTGTTTTAGTTTGACTGATTTAACCTACAATAACCTATGATGCTAATTAATACTTCACATTCATTCTGATCAAATCTGTCCAAACAGCCTCAGTTAAATGTTGCTGCTAAAACAACATCTGAAATCACGACTAGAATGGCTGAAATTTTAATAAAAAAAAAAACTCTTTTTAATTTATCAATTATTGCAGTCGTTTTCACAATTTCAGTCGATTCAGATATTCATTGCCAGATTTTCTCCCACTAGGGGAGTTTTTACCTGCCATTGTTTATGTAATAATTGCTCGGGGGTTTATGTTCTGGGTCTCTGGAAAGATCCTAAAGACAAGTTCTGTTGTAATAGACGCTATATAAATAAAATTTTATTGAAAATTGAAATGAATTCCCCCAACATTCACGAAACGGGTCAAATATGTGATATCTTTTAAACCTTTAGAAAAGCTCAGATACAACATATTCAAATCTCGCCAAAAATGTATAAAGGCTTGGTCCCCTTTCTTAGAATTCACGCTGTCTCTCCATGATGTAGCTTAGCCTTTATTTTTGTCATGTTTACAGTGTTACTCGGATGTGTGGAAACCCTCAATTGTACTACTAACTAACAGATGTTTGGACTAATGTGTAACCCTTAACCCGCCATGTGTTAATTATCTATTTATTTATTTTATCATCATTATTGTTGTTGTTATTATTTAATTCATGTATTTATTTTATCTTTATTTCCTTGTTTATATATTCTGTTTTATTGCTATTATCTTCTTGATTGTTTGTCTTAAAAAATATTGAAAAATCTTATAAATAAAGTTATAAAAATAAAATTGAATTGAATTGTCGAGGTGTACATCTGTGAGCCTGAAGGATCTCCAGTAGTGGCCTGGATGTCCTGTAGAGGTCTTGTTGAGGGCGTTGATGCCACTCCCAAGTCTGAACTGGCCAAAGTCAGACTGTAGACCTGTTGTTGAGCTGTTTTGCTTAAGCCAGTTAGCTTCTTTAGCAAAATTCACTTGTTTGAAATGGTTCCACACTAGGATTGTCAGGATCAGGATTTTTTAGCTCCCGATCTGATCACGATCACTTGAGTTTGAGTATCTGCCGATCCCGATTTTTCCCGATCTGGTCACTTTTTTTGGCTCCCGATACAATTCCGATACTTTTTCCCGATCAGATACATTTTGGCAATGAATCATCTTATCAGCACTGGTGCCACAAAATGTTTAAACATGAAATTATAAACTAAAACGAAAAGTGCAGAATAGTGCAATATCAAAAATAAATAAATTTCCCTTCAAAGGAGGTAGTATTTTACCTACTAGGTTCAAAAGTTTATAGTTTTCTGTCACTGTGTTGTAATGATGTTATGCAGAGCATAGGAACCAAGTGTGGTTGTTCAGAGAGGGGCCCTTTAGACCGTAACACCAGCCCGCAAAATAGCAGTCCATCATCCCTGTGTTGTGTCGTCACCGAGAGTCAATAAAGTGACCAAAAGATGATTAACGAGTGACAGATAATCATTTATATAACACTACCGTCACTTTTCTCCAACAGCTTTTTGGCCGATACCGATGTTTTGAAAATGACGTGATCAGACTACACTATCCCACACTGCAAAATAAATATGGAATTTGCTCTGCAGAAGGAATGTGTGTCAATACGTTTGAAATGTGTGTTAGCTTGGCGACTTTTAAAAACGGCTGCGTAAGAGCCAAGAATTTTTCAGAAGCAAATAGTTCTAAACATGAACGCCTGAAGGAGAAATGTGGGATCAGCTGGCCTGTGGGGGAACTATGATAAGAGTCACATGTAGCATCATATTCCAGGAACCTGCTGGCTAGAAAGAGTTTAGAGGGAGCGTCCCGTTAGGACCAGGTAGAAGCGGCTCAGGAGGGAGAGAGGTCACCTGTGCAGAGGCAGAGTTGGTTCCGTCCGTGGCCACGACGCTCAGGTTGTAGAAGGAGCGCTGCTCTGCGTCTAGCGGCTTAGCGATGACGACAGTCCCCACCGTCTTCTCCACGTCAAACACGCTGTCGATGTTTCCACCTGAAGGAGGTCAGAGCAGATGAAGAGACAACGCTTCAACCATGAACGCAAAACAGGTGAAAGAAAACCAGCGATTCCTACATTTACCTTAACTTTTATCTCTGTAATAAAACACCATGAACCCAACACATGTTATGTTTTACTTATTACAAACCAAATCCAGTCCTGGTGGAGGAAGGTGGTGGAGGAAGAAAATCGAATGATTTCAGACTGTAATGATGACGTGTTCCTTCTTTTTTTTTCACATTTTTATCACCAATGCTCCTACCTAAGTCAGTCCTGGGCATTGCTCCCTCTACCAACCCTTTTTTTTAAGTAATGTGCTCCGTGTGCTCCAGACCAAAGCAGAGAAGTAGACTGTGGTCATCGACCAGTCCAGAATCCAGACTCTGTAAAGAACTATGGGTTGTATCAGAGTCCAAAGGGCATTTCCACATCTATGATGCAGAAAAGTACTTGATCTAAAGGTTTTTAGATCAACATCTGCTGCATTCAAGACCTGTTCCTGGCATCTTTTGATTATGTGGGAGGGGTTGGACAACTAGCAGTTCATGTTTCTATTATTTATATTATCTACATCCTTTCACCCAGATTTATTTTTTTCTGTTTTTGTCATGAGACTCCTCCGCAACATCTTACAAATAAGAAAATGCAGCCGGTCTCTCAACGCTGGCCCCTCAACCAGTTGACGTCCAGGCTTGGAGCCAGGTCTGAGATCTCCTTCGAGGCCTCCGTGAAGACCTAATGTCCTGGTGTTGGACAGCAGCAACGTCTATTTCAGAACGATTGATGGCATGCAGAGGAAAACTTCCCCGTACTGTTGCACCCTATACGACACCTATTCAGGAGTTATTCAGAACAACACTAAGTAACTTCCTGTTTGCAGGAAGAAAAGGGCAAAATAAGACCTGGAGCTCTTCATCATGGGCATCCATGATGCCAGAACATCCTTTAATTTCGTGAGAAGGAATGGAAACATCAGAACATGGTCAGGACTTTGCTGGATGGACCTTCTGGACACATGGACGTTTATTAACAAACTTAATTAATTTAATTTAAAGCCGACTAGAAACATCCTACGGAAGAGTATCAGGGCCAGGCAGGAGAAAAAATATTTGAGAGGGGAAGATTTTCGAGAAAAAAGTCGAAAATGTCAAGAAAAAAGTCGAAATGTCGAGTTTAATGTTGAAATACAATTTCAAGAATGAAGTTGAAATTTCGCCTTTATTCTCAACATTTCAACTTTATTCACGAAATTTTGACTTTTTTCTCGACGTTTCGACTTTTTCTCAAAGTGCATAATGAAAAAAAAAAGTATTCATCCTCTAAAATATTATTTTTATTTTTCTCCTGCCTGGCCCTGATACTCTTCCGTAACATCCTGAGTATCTTGGGTTCATGATATCTGCGAGGAGACAAAGGTCAAAGTAAATGAATCACAGTGGTTGTTTGAACGCTTCCCAAAACATCTGCTACTCCGCAGACTCCAGTCAAACACCAGACAGAAGCCACGATCACAGACACGAGGCGCATGCAGAGACAGCACAGACACGGGGACGGAGATGCTCCGGGACCAGGGTGAGGGGGTAGCGTAGTGGCATGTGTGTCCTCAGTCAGAACAGGAACCACTGCAGTTCCCCGACTGACCACCGGGGGCCGACAGATCCAACACGGCACTACCCGGTACTCGTCAGAAACATCCGGGTGATGTCACAGGAGGTCTGACAAGTTCTGCAGAATCTGGTTGTAACAGAGATTACCCATGATGCACATGCACACACCAACAGAATTCAGATTAACTCCTTCACTTCTCTCGTCATCAGGCCGATTAAAAGAAAAACAACATTTGTGATGATAGGAACGACGGAGAACTGCAGGAGGACTGACAGACAAACGTAAAAACAGCCAGGGAATTGAGCAGGTGGGAAAACCGGGAGGAGCGGGATGAGCGGGAGGACCGGGAGAAACCGGGATGACCGGGAGCCGTGGAGCTGGGCGTGAGATACCTTCTGAAGAAGAGTTCCTGACAGCAGCGCTCTGCAGAACATAGAACATCTCACGGAAAGACCTGGAAGCTTCCAGGACGGAAAGCATTGAGGAGAGAGAGGAGAAGAGGGTGAGACAGGAAGGAAAGACATCTCCGAGGCAGGAGGACGACAGAATACTGACAGACTAGAGAGACCAGAGCAGACAGTTATCCACACATAGCTCATCATTTCTGTGACGATGTGGATGTGAAGTCTGGAAGTGGAAGACAACCAGCCGCCGTGAGTTATTACACAAACAAACAGACATGAAGAGTGACAGAAGACAGAGAAAGACAGAGTCTGAGAGAAAGACACATGAAAAGTGACTTTGGCGGCTCACTGATGACACCATGGGTGAACATTTACCTCCCACATCCACTTCAGTCTCATGCAGGGAGATGCTGGGAACGTTGCCCTGGGCTCGCTGTTCCCAGGACGGGACTAGTATTGTTCCTCCTCCCCCAGGGAGGCTGAGGAGTGACCGGTTCTTCTCCTTAAGAAGAGGGTCCACCATCCCCAGCCTGATCCAGAGGGATTGCCCCCGATGTACACATGATGTTGCAGAGACGTGTCAACCAAGTCACCCCTGCAACCTCCAGAGACTCGAGTAACTCGGGGGAGAATTCAGGCACCTCTCCAACCCGCCATCGTGGAGCTTTTTATGACCTCAGCTCCAATAGAGGGAATGCACATGACGTCACAGATTCGACTTCACAGCGGGTTACGCCCGCTGAGTGTCAGAAAGACTGAGTGTCAGAAAGACTGAGTGTCAGAAAGACTGAGTGTCAGAAAGACTGAGTGTCAGAAAGACTGAGTGACAGAAAGACTGAGTGTCAGAAAGACTGAGTGTCAGAAAGACTGAGTGACAGAAAGACTGAGTGGCAGCGTAAACTTTCAGTTTGAGCAACAGGAAAACATCTAAAATGGGAAAGAGCTGTTGTGTGATCGACTGTACTCATAGATTTAGCAAGAAATCAGAGTTATCGTTTTACAGACTGCCAAAAAATAAGCTTAAAAGAGACAAATGGATCGCTGCAATTCACAGAAACAACTGGATTCCAGACACCGAAACGTGGATTTGTGGTTCCCATTCTGTATCAGGTAATGTTGGATTTTTGGGTAGCTAACGTTAAACGGTCAAATCATAAAGTTCGGAGTCCTCATCACTTTAATTTCTACAACAAATCCTGCCTTGAAGTCGGACCAAGCGTCAAGACTTTTGTATTCCTTCAAGCTTTGCTTCGTGTATTTCCCCGTGGTAGAAATTAAGTACATATAAATATCAGGAAACTGGATTCGTGGCCAAATATTAATGTCCATGGACCACTGGTTCTTGGTAACTGTACCAAATATTAATGTCCATGGACCACTGGTTCTTGGTAACTGTACCAAATATTAATGTCCATGGACCACTGGTTCTTGGTAACTGTACCAAATATTAATGTCCATGGACCACTGGTTCTTGGGGTAACTGTACGGGTCACTGTCAAGTCCAACTGACTTTAATTTAAGCTGATAATCAGCTGTTATCCCGTCTTCTCCACTAGTTGCAGCTGTTTTTGATGATGTTTTGCCACTCAGTAAGAGTAAGAGCGCTGGCCCAGCGGGAAAGTGACGTCAATGCAGACCCTCTATGAACCCATTTCAGAGTCCACAGACTCAGCTGGGTGATGAGCCCATACCAGGAGTATGTGGTTCTGAGTCCATTACTAGCATCCTTTCACTCCCTGCAACTGTTACAGGGACTGAAAGAACTCCATTCTTTAGAGTCTAAAGAATGAAGCCAGAGTTTTGTCTGCTTTGTCGGTGCTAAGCTGAATTCACTCCAGGCAGGACTCAATCGGGAGTCCTTTCGTCACAGTCTGTTCAGAGGTCTCAGGAACACAGGAGCTAGGAAGAAGAGGATTTCTGTTCTTCCACCTCTCAATGGAGCCCAGTATGCAGCAGCAGGGGTGGGAACCAGCAGAAGGATGGGACGTCCTCTGCAGGTCGGGAGTGAGTTTCCGCCTCTGGAGGACAAGTATCAGTATCTTATGTTATCCAGATTCATGTTCATGACTAAAGGGAGGGTGGAGCAGGAGATTGACCTGTTGATCGGTGCAGCGTCTGCAGGAGTGTGGACTCAGAGCTGAGACTGTCTACAGGTGGATCCATGTCCCCCCCTCACCCATGGAGCTTTGGGTAGAGACTGAAAGAACCAGATGGAGGATAAAGAAGCTGAGATGAGTTTCCTCTGCAGGGTGGTTGGACTCTGCCTTATGGCGCTTTTCCACTAGTACCTACTCAGCCCGACTGTCCTCAGTTTGGTTCTTTCCCACCAGGGGTCTAACGTGCAGAGTAGATACTTTTCTGTAACTATTCTGCCGAGGTTCTAAGCTGCTGAGTCGGCTGTATCTGACATCATCACACTACAGGCCACCGATTGGTCGGGGGGTTGGAGTCAGACGTCTGAGTCAGGAGGAGGAAATCAGAGAAAGAGACTCTGACGGATTCTGGTTCATTTTATTCAACCAGCAATGGCAGCAAAAGTCTGTTTGGTGATCCAACTCTGAGGTGCAGATGTTCATAAACCTGGTGCTGAGGAGAGAATTAAAAAGGGATCTAGACGGAGATAAGGAACGACCAGATCTACCAGGAGCTCTGTCTCTTCATAGCTGCTCACGGCTCCAGCTGACTTTTCAGCAGCACAGAGACAAACTAAAAAAATTAGAAAGTGTCGCTGCTTGAAGCTTCTCTCACTCTCATTTTTTAACTTGATATCAAACACAAGCCACAGATCCAGCAGCACATCTATCATCTCCTCCAGGTTCTACATCTTTAGTGTTGTTGTCTTCTTCCTTTAGATACACAATCAAATACGTCACAGCAGCTTCTCCAACCTCCTACTTCTGCTCCAGGTGCTGAATTGTAGTGGAAAAGAAACCAGTCTGAGTTGAGTTGAGCTGAGTAGGTGCTAGTGGAAAAGCGCCATTAGAGACAGGATAAGTTCAGTCATCCGGGAGAGACTCGGAGTAGAGTCACTGCTCCTCCACGTCCAGAGGAGACAGCTGGGGTGGACGTCTGCTGGACGCCTCCATGGTGAGGGGTTCCAGACATGAGTCCTGGTTGGACGAGTTAAGCTTGAGTTATGGTTCTGCGTCAAAACGACGCCGTGCCTACGGCGTAGGCTACGCGTCGACGCAGACCACACGCCGTCACTGACGCCGTCACTGACGCCGTCACTAAAAGTGCTCCTCCCGAAAATTGTAACTACGCGTGGAGGCGACGCAGACCAAACGCAGACGGAGAGGGCTGTGATTGGTTCGCTCGGAAGCAACGCATTTCCGGTTTCCGGTTTGAAACAGTCGTGAACTTTCAGCGCTCTTTTCTTCGTGTATGTGTGATTTTTTTGGTTTTGTTTTTTTACACAATAGTTGTCCTTATCTCTTTGATTCACTGTGACCGGAAAAAGTCGGATAAACCATTCAGGGAAAGATCACGAATTAGCGGTCGCGGGGGGAACTGCACCGTGGAGAAATGGAGTGACGGAGAAGTCTGAAGGTTCACGACGGCGTCACGGTGACGGCGTGTGCTCTGCGTTGGTTTGACGCAGAACCATAATTCAGGCTTTTGACCCAGGACTCACTGGAGAGATCACCTCTCTCAGCTGGTCTGGGAACATCTCAGCGTCTTCCCCAAAGATATGGAGGAGGTGGGTGGAGAGAGGGAGGTTGTTTTCTGACCACTTCCCCCATGACCTGAACCTGGGTAATATGAAGATGATGGATGGATGGATGGATCTGTGTTTCCATGGTGACTGGTTTCTCCAGAACATTCAGTGAATCTGTCCTATCTGCTCGTCTCTCATTCAGACGGACTCTCAGCAACACCGTCCACCCTCACACACCGCTCAGACACGTCCAAACCTGTGCTCACGTGCAGGTGTTTACCTCTGATGTCCAGCCACACGGGAGCTGAGCTCTGCTGCAGGGAAACCACGCCCACGATCGCGGCCACCTGGTCGTTCTCCATGATGGTGAAGTTGTAGAACGGCTCATCGAAGAGCAGCGGGGGAGTCGACGGGGGCGGCCGGCGGATCCACTCGATGTGGAGACGAGCGGTCGACGCCTTCTGAGGACGCCCGTTGTCCGCTGCTTTGATCTGAACGCAGGAAGTGAACAGGTGAAGGAACATCTGAGAGGTTTTCACGTTATATCAGTGTAGCCCTCCAACAAACATCTAGATGAGTATGGAGCTAGAACAGTCTCAAAAGTGACAAATGCACACCCCGATCCACAGATGCACAGGAGAAGAGTCACAAATGCACGGGATGATTTGCAAATGCACAGAACAATTCACAAGTGTGTATAGGGGTTGGTAGTCTAGTGGCCAGAGGTGTCTTCAGTATTCACATTCATTACTCAGGTAGAAGTATAGATACTAGAGTTTCAAAATACTCCTGTACAAGTTGAAGTATCAACTCAAGTTTTTTACTCAAGTAAAAGTATAAAAGTACTGGTTTCAAAACTACCTAAAGTATAAAAGTAAAAGTAATGTAAGGGGAAAAAGCCATTAAGGACAAAAGCCATTGAAAATGAATGTATCTTAGTATAATGCAAATATATTAAAGAAGCATATATGTGTACTATTGAGCATTAACATGTGTTAATATAAATATATTAAAGAACCATATATGTGTACTATTGAGCATTAACATGTGTTTCAGAGAGCAGGAGATATGATGACTAGTTGCCTATAAGTTTTGTAATGGTGCAAAAAGTCAAACTTCAGAGGCATGTTATCATTTATCCTAACCTTTATTGGAATGTACATCCAAGTTTAGTTGCAGGAATCTGAGGGAACGGATGGAAGAACAAAACTGGACAAGAACATCTGAAACAACCACAACCAAATTCACTCTATCCGGATGGAGCAATTTAACTGGATAGTTTTTATTAAAGGCCCAAATGAAATAGAGTAACAAGGCTGTTTTTAAAATGTAAGGAGTAAAAAGTACAGATAATTGCATGAAAATGTAAGGAGTAAAATTAAAAAGTCGTCTGAAAAATAATTACTCCAGTGAAGTATAGATAACCAACATTTCTACTTAAGTAAGGTAACAAAGTATTTGTACTTCGTTACTTGACACCTCTGCTAGTGGCTACAGAGCTGAGCTTGGGTTTGGAGGAACCAGGTTCAAACGACCCCAGAATGGCAACCAAGATGAACCACCTTGGGCCCCTGAGCAAGGCCTTAGTCCTAATTGCTCCATGGTGTGTGTCTCAGATGTAAGTCGCTTTGGATAAAAGCGTCTGCTAAATGACAGTAGTAGTAGTATTCAGCGGGACAATCCCATGTAACAAGCCGTCAAACGAAACAGAGGAAATGCAGAAATATCGCCGCTGTTTCTCATCATCAGTTGCTGCATCGGCAGGAGGAACGAGCTCCCCGACAAACTATCCCATCGTGCTGTTTTCTTTACCACAGAGGAGGAGATCACAAGAAAAGCAGAGCAGTGATCTCCTCTTCATCCGTGTTGCTGTCTTGTTTATTCATCTTTATTCCACCAGCTGGTTTATTAAACTACTACCAAATATTGAATCACTTTTTAAGCGAACGGACGTGAACGCGGGCTCAAACAGCAGGTGTATCCGCCCCTTTAATCTGTTTGGTTTATGAGTAAACCGTCCCCCACGTGGGGTACGCTCTTATGATTGGCTGAAACAAAGGAGGACATCTGATTGGTTGCAGATCCTTCCGTGTTTAAAAAAAAGACATTTGTGGATTGAGGGACGTAAGGGGAATCTCAAAAGTCACACACAAATGCAGTGAAGTCCATAGATCACAAACCATTTGTAAATCAGGTTATATTTGTGTGCATCAAAAATACATTTGTGTATCTTGTAGGGGTGTAACGATACACTAATCTCACGATACGGTACGATACGATATTATAGCAGTATTTTTTTAACAACCTTGAATGAGGAACAAATGACTGGAAAAAATTGTCTTTTATTTGAAAGACACAAAATACAAAACAATGCTGTGCGTTTGCCCTATTGTTACAGTTTGTAATGCTTTATAACTGTTTAAGTTTTAAAGAGAAAGCCAGGCCAAACATTTTCCACAAACTGAACTAAAAGTAAATGTCAGGTTTGCATTATGCATCTTCAGTTTCATACAAGTACAAATATTTACCACAAACTGAATAGTTTCTCTCATGTATGATTTTACTTTTTTCTTTTCCAGAAATTTAACAACTAAAATTAAATAAATAAATAAAAGTAAATAAATACATACAATTTTACATCATAAACAGATTGATTCATGCTCACCTTATAAGTGTAAGAGGAGATTTATTTTTGTTAAAAGGTTATTTTGGTAATTCAGGGTTCATTATTTTATAAATATATTCTTTATATCCTGATGTAAATCAGGGACTATAATGACACTAGTCAGTTTATCTGTAGTGATTAGTCTGTTTTAGATTGGGCGGAGTGATACGCCACAGTACGGCACTAGGTGCTGTGTTGATGTTCTAAAATCCTACGCTGTTGAGGGACATTAAAGTACACTGGAACTCAGCAGAAGTTTCCCCGTGTTTATCCTACTCACCACCCCAAAAATTTAATAATTTAATAAGGTAAGGCTTAACTCTACACCAGCCTTACATAAGTAAAAGTTCAGAGCTCAAAACCCCCAAGAGTCCCGTGATCGGGACCGCAAAAAGGTACTAGTTTCTTCTGAGCGGAGGAAGATTTTGGTCCGCGGGTCGAGGCGCGGTCGGCGGTTTTCTAGTCAACACAATAGATTAATATTAATAACACAATATCGCGATACAGTTTGTCACCTCCACGACACGTTTCGTGACGTTTTTTGTATCGCGAAATTTCGTGGCAACGATATATTGTTCCACCCCTAGTATCTTGTCCTACGCACGTGTGAATTGTTCTGTGCATTTGCAAATCATCCCGTGCATTTGTGAATCTTGTCCTGTGCATTTGTGTATCGGCGTGTGCATTTGTCACTTTTGAGACTGTTCTCTATACCAACCCCTCCTGAGCTGTATCGCCCAACGCCCACAATGCTCCAGCTTCCACATACCAACCACTACCCCCCCCTGACCCCAGTGGTCGGAGGAGGAACTGCAGGTCTCGTCTGTTATTGTGACGTACAGTACAGACCAAAAGTTTGGACACACTTCCCCATTGGTTTGAATGAGAATGTGTGTCCCAACTTTTGGTCTGTACTGTCGATGACAATCAGATCTCATTTTATGGTAGATTCAGATACTTTTTTATCTTTTCTTTTTTATTCAGGTTTTTTTGGGGGTAATCCAGACTTGTTCAGACAAAAATCTAGAAATAGATGTGTCTAGATCTAAAAATGCTAGAGTTTAGCCAGTGAACCGACCTAAAACTTGCCAAGATGTTAAACAAAAGACTCTCACCGTCAGGATGTCGTAGCCACCCGCGGTAAAGGCCTTCCGTGATGATATAACACCCGTCTTAGGGTCAATGAAGAATTTGCCGTCCTCGTTGCCGTCCACGATGCTGTAGGAGAGGTCTCCGTTGGGCCCGTCGTCGTGGTCGTAGGCAAACACTCGGTAGATGGCCTCCGCCTTCTTCCTGCGCTCTCGCTCTGGGAGTCTGAGCTGGTAAACCTTCTCAGGAAACGTGGGTCTGTTGTCGTTTTCATCCAGGACCTGAACCATGACCCACACGGTACTCTGCCGGGGACCAGGACCGCCATCTGAAACCACCACCTGTGACGGAACAATAAGACCTTTCAATTCAGATTTACACAAAATCCTTTTTTTTTTTAAATCTTTTATGTGGAAAAGCCTTGATTTCACAGATGCAGATTTACATAGCGTCAAACTCACTTCAAGTAAGATAACATAACATTTGCATGACATTTTGTAGTCCTTCTGATGTCCGATTTGCCTCCTGGCTCTTCCCAGAATTTTCTTTATAAAATATTTACATGGAACATGGAAATCTTCTCATCTTAAATATTACATACAGAAAATTACACACAAAGCAGAATGAGTAAAGATCGTGCTGTAGATTATATCAATATATCATATTACAAAACACATTTTGATCCCACTCCTTATTTTTGTCAAGTTAGCAAAAGTCAGGCCTTATAGGTTTGATGTTCTTAGTCCACTTAGACACATCTGGTCAAATGTCTCCTTCTCGATTTTTAGAGAGAATGACAACTTTTCCATTACATATATTTCATATATTATTCCGATCCATTCATCTATAGTGGGGGATTCAATTTACACAAAATTCATTCCAACTGGTTGTCAAATACAGATCTCAGTGCTGCACTAAAGACCTTTGACCACAACATCTCGCTAGTCAGACTCATCATCAGGATCAATAGTTCTGGATTTAACTGGATCAAGTCATATTTACTACTACCGCTACTACTAATATTGGCCGGGTTTCCCAGATCCAACCTCTCTTAAGGATTTAAGAGAGGTTCAAAGAAGGTTTGAACTAAGAGAGAATCCTAAGATACGGGTGTTTCCCAGATGACTTCTTAACACCGTTCTTTAGTTTCGCTCTTTCAGAAGCTTTTTGGAGCAGCTGTACGGTTCTGAAACCAAATGAATCGATGCCAGGCAAATCGATCACCGATCACTATCAGCGCATTTTCACAGCAGCACTGCTACCTAACGCACTAATTCCCTGCTGCCTGTGCGTTATAATAAAAAATTAAGATGATAAATATAATTCAATGACCCTTTTTCATCCAAACGGTGTGTTACTCCGTTATTTCTGGCTACAGTGAGGCTTTTTTTCCCCACACACGGAGACCGGGAGTAAACGGGGTGGGCGTGTGTGTGTGTTCAAAAACATGAGCCAAGAGAAGGCGAGTTTCGCAAATCGCAACGTGGAATTACAGCAAACCCTGGTTTTTCGCAGGGGTTATGTTCCAAAAAGAACCCGTGATAAGTGAAATTCTTTTTACAATTATAGAGGGCTTCAGATTGCTGAGATCATCCCCGCCTCGCACGTATTCCTCCTCTTCTGAATGATGCTGCATCCCGACTCGGCAGGTGGGTTTTTTCAAGAGAAGAAAATAGTTATGGGTCGTTGTCTTCGCTCTTTTTTCTTCTGGGCAAAAAGATTCAGAAAATGAATGAATGAATGAATGAACGATTCATCAAAGGATCTCGTTCTTCAGCTGCTGCTTCCCTGTCATCACATAGGGGCTCGGGCTCGGGCACGGCGCAGGTGTCCCGGCTGCCTGACAGCCCGGTCCGACACACGTCCAGGGGACTGAAGTGCTGACGCACGAATGCGTTCATATAAACAGTTCTGCTTCGCGCACGGTGACGCGGTTGATTTGCAGCGAGAACATGCTGTATAGCAGCCAAATTATCAAATAAATGATATTCATGATGATCGTTTTATTTGTGCGCATAAAGCATATACAGGAACACACTTGTTATTCCTTATTTTTCTTTTTTTCCCCCTTTGCTGTCACCAATAAATGCTAAACAATATAAATCTAAAGTATAAAATAAATCAAAATTTGTGCGGGGTGCATTGTTTTAATATCTCATTGCTTGGTGTGATATTGATTTGCCTGACGCGGCTGGATCTGTGAGTCTTTGTTCACTAAGATGGTTGGAAAGACTGGGTCAGCAGCATCTTTCATTTCCTTCTTAATGAAAGAGATACTTAAGCTAAGAGCGACTCTGGGAAACGCGATTTTCTTTCACAGGCTCCTTAAGAAGGTTTGAAAGAAGTCTTTCGCTGTTAAGAACTACTTAACTGATCTGGGAAACCCGGCCATTGTCATTTAGCAGACGCTTTTATCCAAAGCGACTTTGGATAAAAGCGTGCTAGAATATCTTTCTATGTATTTATTTATTTTTTTAATTTTTTTTTCTTCACCCAAACCGACAGTCCCTTTATACACGAGAGCTACGTCCAAAAAGACACCATCTTGTCATCTTACTCAGTGCTGAGACTGCAAATAGCTGGGTCTCAATTCTGATGATCATTTAGCATTGAAATTAGCATTATTTATACAATATGTTTCAGTTTGTTTATGTAAATAGTGAAAACCCTGCATAAACTTGAGTGTGATATGGCGTTCCACAGGGTTCTGGACCGGGACCAGTTTTATTCCTTGCTTTGTGATCTGGGGTTCCATCATGTTGGAATAGCAAAGGACCTTCACTGGAGATAAGAATTTTAGCCCAAACCCTGAAAACCCCCCATGCCACCATCCCTCCTCCTCACTTCACACCTGCAGCCATGCAGTCAGACAGAGAACGTTCTCCCAGCATCCTTCACACCCACACCCAGCCTTCTGCTTAGTAATCTCCATAAACACAGTCTCATTTTTTCTTTCTTTTGTTCAAAGAGCCAGCTCGGGGAGTTAAACAATACTGCCTTTACCTTCCTGTTTGGTGTCCAGATGGAGAGGAGCTATTAGCATTATGTTGGAAATGTGACATTATTCTAATCTGGAAAAAAAACAACAGGAAATCTGAGACATTCTTATTCCAGGGTGCTGCTTCCAGAGGTGGATGAAAGTTGATAAAAATTGCACAATCAAGTTTATTGATCATTTAAAGGAGCATGAGGCCGGATTGAGGCAGGATTTATGAAAAAAATGTGTATCGGTTTTAAGTTTTCTAGTAATAATGTCAGATGAAGCGTTCCAAACCAAAAAGAATGTTTCCTCTAGTGTATCTCTCCATTGCCTTGAACAGGCTGTTGCTGCAAAATGTGCTGCAATTCTGTCCCGATTTTCCCGCGCTGGGCGGATGTGACGTCACATGGCGCTGCATGCACGTTCTCCCCGTTCTCCCGTGCCGGCTTCACTGTTGGCTGCAGTACCCCCGACGGCCGTCGTGGTGAAGGGTGGCGCTAGAGAGTCTCATTTCTTAAAAGGAGCCTCATGCTCCTTTAAGGAGCCATCAGAGTAAAAACGGGAAGTTTAACAAGTCAAAGATGAAGATGGACGAATTCCCGAGTTAGATTTTAGAAACGAGATAAATTCTCCAAATAAATGCAGAAACTAGAAGAATGACAGTGAAACTCTGGAGCTAGCTGATCTGGACAACCCTTCATGTCATGTAAAAGTGCAGACGGACAGTTGAACCTCCAACGTGTTCAAATGTCAAACTATTGATTTCTTATTATGTTACATATTTGTGGCTGCGCTTCACATGTAATTCCTGGATTTCTTTATGTAACAAATATTTGTTATTTCATCTTAATAAAGACTGTATTTTTCCTCCTTACCTCCAAAACGTGCTCTGATTGTTGCTCTCGGTCCAGTTTCCGTGACGTGGTGGTGATCAGGCCTGGGACAGGAGACATAACGGTCTGGGATTATTAAACTCTTATGAGGATACTGAAGTGATGACAAATACCAACGTGACAACAATGTGCCGCCGGTAACTAAAACCACTCCAGACCATAGAGCAGAAAACCTCAGGTCATCGGGGTTTATTTACAGCGCTGTGTTCTACATATGAAAATATCTGAGGTCCTGATAAAAACCTCTGAGATCCTGATGAAAACATCTAAGTTTGTGATGAAAACATCTGAGGTCCTCTAAGGTCCTGATAAAGAGAGATTTTCATGCGGCCCACGAGAAGTTTCCAACGCAAAAAAACGAAATGTTAATTTACTAAAAAGGAAGGTATAAATAATTGCCATGAATCGCAGCATATCCGATAATATATTTCTTCTACAAATCCATTGTTATTCCACAAAGAGCAGTTTGACATTTTTTTAGTTTTCTAGAATGCATTTGCTGATTTTATTTTTTTGTAGACGGTCGTTTATTTTTATTAACTGACTACTATTATATATTTTCGCAGGAAAAATATCACTGCTAAAAAAGATGATAGAAGATATTTATTGGGAGAATATCAGTTTTGAATACGAGGATAGTGACAAAGTAAAACAGTTAAAAAAGAAGTGCTGACTTTTTCGGCACACTGGCGTAAATATCTGCGCCAATTTTTAAAATAAATACACTTAATTGTACTGGAAAAATCTCTAAATCACAAAGAAACACTCTCGTATGTAATAAGAAAGATTTAGCTTTTAATTAAATTTCCTATAAAAAAGCGAAATATGAAAAAAAACATACTTGTTTCTGTTTATCTTTGTAAAATGATATTAAAAGTATCTTACATAATTTGAAAAAAAAATTAGAAATTTCAAGAAAAGATCCTGAAGAAATATGTTTTACATAATTAGAGTGTAAACAAAGTGCATATTTCCTTTAAAATTAACTAAACTGATATTGGACTAGATAACAATAGTAAAAAAAAAAAATGTCGCACCGTTTTTGTTATTTTGAGCGTGCGGCCCGCGAGAAAAAAATTGGTCAAATCAGGCCCGGCAAGCAAAATGAGTTTGACACCCCTGTGTTAGACGCTGGTTTTGTGATTGTCCAACACAGACCGGACTCACTCACCCGTGCGGGGGTTGATGAAGAAGAAGTTCTGTGGGTTTCCACTCATAATCCGGTAGCTGAGTCCTTGAGAAGTAGCGGGAGTGGCGGCGTCGGGGTCCTGGGCCTGGATCTGGATCACCGAAACATCTCGCGGGGAATTCTCGGGGACCGAGGGCCGGTACGCCGGCTCGGATGTTAGCGGGGCGTTGTCGTTGACGTCCTCCACCTGCACGAACACCTCGATGGTCGTGAACTGAGGGACCACGCCACGGTCACTGGCGTACACCGTCAGCCAATAGGAGTCCTTGGTCTCCCGGTCCAACATGTCGGTGGTGTAGATCACTCCTGGTAGAGGAGACCAGCGGAGCAAAAGAGAAGTCAGGTCAAGTCATTCATAAACATGTTCAATGTTCAAGCTAAAATGTTTACCACCAAGCAGAAACCCTCTTCTTTTAAAGCACTTCGCCAAATACTAGTTGTTGTTGAACAATTTGACCTGAAAATATCTTCCATCATTTGAAAAACTAGGAGCTCTAACAGAGCTGGTGTCCTTTCAGTGGGGGCGCCGTCCTTCCATCCATCCATCCATCCATCCATCCATCCATCCATCCATCCATCCATCCATCCATCCATCCATCCATCCATCCATCCATTCATCCATCCATCCATCCATCCATCCATCATCCATCCATCCATCATCTACATGTTCATCCATCCATCCATCCATCCATCCATCCATCCATCCATCATCCATCCATCCATCCATCCATCCATCCATCCATCCATCATCCATCCATCCATCATCTACATGTTCATCCATCCATCCATCCATCCATCCATCCATCCATCCATCCATCCATCATCCATCCATCCATCCATCCATCCATCCATCCATCATCCATCCATCCATCATCTACATGTTCATCCATCCATCCATCCATCCATCCATCCATCCATCCATCCATCCATCCATCCATCCATCCATCC